>NW_026706448.1:0-22384 GCF_029867415.1 Vicia villosa
TTCGTAAGCATTGTTCGAAAATACCTTTAAGATTCGAAAGGGTCCTTCCCAGTGTGGGGACCATTTACCAAGTCCCTGATTCTTTCGATCTATAGGTAAAAATAACTTTCCATACTAGGTCATTATTAATAAATGTTTTACCTTTCACCTTTTAGTTGTATGCTCTGGACACTCTTTCCTTTTGTCTTTTTATCATTTCCAGCGCTCGAAGTCTGTCTTCATCCAAATCTACCAACTCATTCATCATTAACTCCCAGTATACGTTGGGAGGAATATCTGCTTGTCTTTGTATCCTTACTGATTGCAAATATATCTCGATTGGAAGTACTGCATCATGTCCAAACGTCAACTGGAAAGGAGTTGTGTTTGTAGCTTCTTTTGGAGATGTTCGACAAGCCCAAAGTGCTTGGTCCAAAGTCTTATGCCAATTCTTGGGTTTCTTTCCCACATGTTTTTTAATAAGGCCAATTATTATTTTGTTTGCTGCTTCAACTTGTCCATTTGCTTGAGCATAGTAAGGTGTAGAAGTAAATAACTTGAAACCTATTTCTTTGGCAAAGCCTTGCATTTTTCGTCCAGTAAAGACTGATCCTTGATCAGTTGTTATACTTTCTGGGATTCCAAACCTATATATAATATGTTTCTGAATAAACTCAATCACGGCCTCTTGATCCACATTCGCCAGTGGTATTGCTTCGACCCATTTCGTGAAATAATCTATTTCTACTAATATGTACCTTTGACCTTTAGACGACTTGGGGTGAATTTCTCCAATCAAATCTAATGCCCATCCCCTAAAAGGCCAAGGTTTCACTATTGTACTTAATTCGTTTGCTGGAGCGTGTTGGATACCTGCATGTTCTTGGCACTCTTGACACCCTTTCGCAAACTCTATGCAATCTTTTAACATCGAAGGCCAGTACATCCCATAACGAAACAAAAGCCATTTCATTTTGTGCCCTGCTTGATGTGCACCACATGCTCCACTGTGTACGTTCGACAGAGCCAGAGTATGCTTCTGCTTCACCTAAGCATTTCAATAATAACTCCTTCAGGAGTTTTCTTGAACAATTCATTTCCCATTAGGAAATATGACAGGGCTCTATACTTGATTATCTTCCTGTCTGTATCCGTCGGAG
This sequence comes from Vicia villosa, assembly GCF_029867415.1. Lineage (NCBI taxonomy): Eukaryota > Viridiplantae > Streptophyta > Magnoliopsida > Fabales > Fabaceae > Vicia > Vicia villosa. The sequence continues at coordinate 1,140 of NW_026706448.1, forward strand.
GATTTTTTAGATAGTTTATTATTGGACTCCTCCAATCTGTATCTGCCAATGAGTCTATGTTTAATACTTCGAATTCTTCTTTGTTGGCATAACCCAATTGTGAATTCTCTAGGTCACTTGGGGAAAGTTTAGTAGACATTGCTTTCCCTCTTACTTCAATCAATTCCTCTAACTTCTCTTTTGATACTTTGTATCCTGAAGCTAATTGTGCCAAGTCGTTTGCTTCTTGGTTATTTATCCTTGATATGTGTTTTAATTCCACATATTCGAATTTCTTGAGTAGCCTATTTGCTATGACAAAATACATGATCAAATTTTCTTTGATGCACTTGTATTCCTTTGTCAATTGTTTAATGACCAATTCGGAGTCTCCTTTAATTTCGACTCTGGTTGCCCCCCAATTCTAACAAAGCTTCAAGTCCAGCAATTAATGCTTCGTATTCAGCTTCGTTGTTGGAGCATAATGGACCTTCGATTTTATACTTGAGCTTTGTTGGAAGTCCATCAGGAGAAATTATCAACATTCCAACTCCAGTTCCTTCTCTATGCGTTGAACCATCGAAGTATAACTTCCAGGGTTTTAAACCCACATACTGTTGATGACTCTCAACTACTGCATGGTCGACAATGAAGTCTGACACAATTTGACCTTTCATTGCCTTGAGAGGCTGAAATATTAATGAATATTCAGTAAGGGCTAAAGCCCACTTACCAATTCGACTATGTAGTATTGGCTTGGATAACATATGTTTAATAACATCACAATGAGATGAAACATAGACATCAAACTGGCTTTATATAATACTTAAGTTTGATACAAGAGAAATACAAGCAAAGGCAGAGTTTTTCTATAGCAGTATATCTAGTCTCTGCATCATTGAGTACTCTACTTAAGTAATAAATGGCTCTCTCGATGCCATTCTCATCTTCTTGCGCCAGCATGCTGCCTATTGTTTTATCTGAAGCTGAAATATATAGGCGCATGTGCTTCTTCCCATTTGGGGGAGATAGAATTGGTGGACAAGTCAAGTATTGCTTGATTTTATCAAAAGCTTCTTGATGTTCAGCATTCCATTCGAATTTTCCTTGCTTAAGCCGCAGTAGAGGTGAGAAGGCTTGTGTGCGTCCACTCAAATTAGGATAAATCTCCTTAAGAAGTTTATCTTTCCCAATAAAGATTGTAGTTCTTTCTTCGTTGATTGAGACTTGGTTTCCATTACGGCTTTCGTCTTATTCTGGTTAATTTCTATTCCCTTTTTGTGGACTACGAAACCCAAGAAATCACCTGCCTGCACAAAAGAAAACACATTTGAGGGGGTTCATCTTCAAGCCATGTTTCCTCATCCTTTCGAATGATTGGCTCAGATGATTGAGATGAGTTACATCTGAGGTGGATTTTACCACAATGTCATCTATATATACTTGCATGAATGTTTCTATGAAGTCATGGAATATAGAATTCATTGCTCTTTGATAAGTTGCCCCAGCATTTTTTAAACCAAAACGGCATTACAATCCATTCGTAAGTACCTATTGCCCCTGGGCAACGAAACGCCGTTTTGGATACATCATCTTCTGCAATAAAGATCTGATTGTATCCAGAATATCCATCTAACATGCTCAAATACTCGAAGCTTGCTGCTGAGTCTACTAGCATTTCTGCCACACGGCATGGGATACTCATCTTTAGGGGTGGCTGCATTAAGATCACTGATCGGAAAAATAGCAAGTGTACTATTTTCACCGGTGTAGTTATAATGGGTTTTACCCCAAGTATCGATCACGAGGATTGCGTAGGAAACACAAGTTATTTAAGTCAATTAAACAAAAGAGCAAATAGGTGTTTTGTTATAAAGCAATAAGTAAATTTAAATAAAAGAAATAATAAAAATAAGCTGAAATTAAAGTTTGACTTTTTAGATGTAATTTGAGGTAATGCCAGGGTAGGTGTTTGATCTTCCTTATAATGACTCTGTAAAAAGATCTCTTCAACAAGTTCATAGAATGCAACTATTTGTTCTTAAGGGTGTTTCCCTAAGTCCTTAGTGGAAAACCTTTTGGTTTGCAATCCTATTGCCTAAGTCCTTAGAAACAAAGGTTTGTAAACCAAAGATGTAAATAATCAAGAATGTTCAAATAACCTTTCGGTATCCCTAGTCCTAGGTGATAACTACTAGATCAAATTGTTTAAAAACCTTAACAACCGTAGTCCTACAAATTGTTAACCGTAGATCAATCTTTGTTTTTCCGACAAAGAAGGCATAAAAACATTAAACAATCAAATTGCATAAAACTAATACTTGATTAAAGAAATACGGGATTCAAAAGTCATTACAATTCAAATCAGGGACACCCCCTGGCATTGGGGGGTTTAGCCTCTCATAATATTCAAGAAACCAAAATCAGAAAGTATAGACATTTACAAAAGATTAGGAGAACTCTGATCTTCAATGGCTTCCACCGTTGAATCTCTTCTTCTTCCACAACCTTGAATACGCTATCTTGCTCTCTTCTGGAATTCTTTCGTACGATCAAAAAGTCCCTTCTCCTTGTCTCTCAATCCTCTTTTAATCCCTCTAGGTTTTCAGATCTCAGCCGGAATACCCAAATTGCCCCCAGAACTTTAAATTGTAAAAACATAGAAAATCAGAAATTCTGTCCGCACAGGCTGACACGGCCGTGTCACTTGACACGGGCTGACCGTGTCAGCTTCTGCCACTTTTGGGGAAAATTCTTCGGCAGGTCGGACACGGCCGTGTCACTTGACACGGTCTGGCCGTGTCCGACCCTGCCGCTTTTGGCTTTGACTTCAACATCAAAGTTGTAGCTCTTTTCGTTAGCGAAATTTTGCCACCGGAACCGCGTCATTCCGAGTTACGAAGCTCCAGTTATGATCAAAATACTACACGCCTGTCACGATTTTCAGCTTCTGTTACACCAACACTTGTGCAATTTCCATCTGATCCAGAATTAACCTACAACCACCAAGTAGAGAGATCAAAAGCATCTAAAAAGACATGATAAAGGGCACAAAAACATAATGCAAGCAATTAACTAATATTAAAGGAATCAACGAAAAACTCATGAAAACAACCACAAAGTGTTACCAAGTATGACGATCTTATGCCAAATTTATGACGAAATTAAGTAGAAATGGTGACCGATCATCACGAAAGTCTATGCATACTCTAATGAACCATTATTTTTAAGTACAAGGCACTATATTAGCAATCCATTCAACATACCTTGTAGTTTGGATGAACTTGCAGCGTAGAAGCCTTTCGACCTCTGCTTTAATCTTCGAATGAATCTCTGGCGCGAATCTCCTGGGAGTCTGCTTTATAGGCTTCTTTCCTTCCTTTATTGGTAGTTTTAATTCGACCAAATTTCTTCCTAGACCAGGTGTGGACCTCCGTTTTTTTTCGGGCCATACCTCTGAGCGGGAGAGATACGTGAACTGACTCTTTTTTATCGCTTAATGCTTTCGCTTTTTTTTTTGAAAATTCACAGAGTCGCCACCGACCTTTTATTTTATCCAATTAAGGAAAGGTTTATAAAGAAACAGAAAAAAGACCTTTAAGAAATTCTGGGTAAGGGGGTAGGTTATACAAAGGGAAGGTGTTAGCACCCTTTGTATCCATGGTTATCCATGGGCTCTTAAGTTTGCTTAGCTCGATTACTTTTCAATTGCTTTAGAATGCTCATATGTGGTTTCAAATACCTTTGTAAATTGAATTTTGTAATGATCCTTGTGTGGATGTATACAAAATGTTTGTTTATCTTTCGAAAGATGTTTTGAAAAGAACGTTAACTTTGTAATGATCCGTGTTTGGATGTATACAAAATATTGTCTTTTTGGAAAGTTTTGTTTTGAAAAACGACAGTGTATGAGAATTTTGTTTGTTTTGATTTGAGCAAGCAAACTAGGAGGTCTACCCTGAGTTGTAAGGTCTTTATCCTTATTTCCTTTAAAAATCTATCCTTTCACCAGATATAAACAAAAGGTTCGATTTTGTACTCAAAACAGTGGAATTTTTGACTTTTGATTTTGAAAAGAATGAGAAGGGATTACCTTAAGAGGTGCAAATGTGATTTGTGTTTGAATTCAGATATTTTATCTTTTGGAGTTAGTGATCTAACGGTTCAATTTTATCTTTGACATACACGCAGTTTATATTTGCTGGAAATTAAAATGCGGAAATGTAAAGTGCGGAAAGTAAATCTACGCTATTACATCGATTGTGAAGGAAATGTAAACTAGCCTATTTACATGAATTTGACATCCTGTACATTTATCTAGGAATTTAAATTGCAAGAAAAATAAAAGGCATGTTTTTGGATTTTTATGATTGATTTTAATTATAATTAATGCATGATTAATTAAATTAAAATGAAGAAAAAAGATGAAAATAGATTTAAACCTAGAAATTAAGTTTAAAATATGTACAAAATATTTGTCAATTAATTTTAAAACAAAACTAATTTTTTTGGAATTTTTGAAATTGATTTGAAATTGATTTGAATGCGATTAAGCTAATTAATACATAATTATACAAATAATTAAAACTTAAAGAGAAAATTATTCAAAATATGTACAAAATTAGGTTATAATATATAAACAATATTTTATATAAAGAACAATTTTTTTATGATTTTTTTATTGGTTAGAATAATTAAAAAGCAAATATATAAATATATACTAATTAATTATGCAAAATATTGAAATTTTGAAGAAAAATAAAATATTTTTATTTCAGAAAATAATATATTATTTTAGAAGTCTAAAAATATTTTTTGTGTAATTTTTTGGATTTTTGAAACTATTTTTAATTAATTTAACAAAGAAATTAAAATAAAAATAGAAAATAAAAGGATACTAATCAGATGTGGTATGCATGTGAGGGAACATGATGTAGCTGCATGATCTGGCGCGTTGGATTAGGAGATGGATGGATCAGATGGTGGAAAGCATGAGGGACCATAGCACGTGGAACACCTGCAAAACACTGAATCCAAGGTCAGTTTAAAAAAATCACGCGCGCGCCTTCCAGCCAATCAGAGGACGCCACGCATCATCTTCAACCTTCAGATGGGCTTTTACACCGTTCATTTGCAGGTGGTGTAAAAACTCCAATCTTTTACACCTGGTGATAATAGCGAATGCAAGCAAACACGAGTATAAATTTGGCGCGATGCCATGGTTAAGTTCGTATTGTTCACGTGAGTTTAATGGTGCTATTTAGAACTTGTAATTTTGCATGGATCATAAAACCCTAATTTGAAAGTAAGAACCCTAAAATGGTGGTTCCTCGTATAGGTGTCCAAACTTCAATTAAGTTTCCAGAAATGATCTACACCTCAAACCAAATCCAAATATATGTCTACATCTTGCTAAATATGCGTGTGTTATGAGATACAAGTTGATTTAGTTTGAACAAACCGTGGCTTGTGTAGCTCGATTTGTGAGGTTTCAGAGCTTGCAATTGATTGAGACACGTTCAATGATACTTGAGGATGATGTTTAAGTGTTTAGTTTGAATTGAAACAAGCTGGAAATTAAAATTCGAATTTTAAATTTCCTTGAAAGAAAACAAGTGATTACAAGTGTGTTACAAGCAAGGCTTTGTTTCTGAACTTGTCCCTCCATTGCTGAAGTATTGTGGCCTATATATAAGCATTGAAGTGCTTAGAATTGAAGCTAAGAAGCCTTTAGTTGCCTTTGTGGAATTCTTGATTTTTTTATATTAAAAACCTTTGAATTGTTGACCAAGTCTTCTTCTCTTCAATGCTCTTGCCTTGCTCTTCAATTCTCTGCAGAAAATCAGAGATTCCTTGGGTGAGTCATGCTTAGATTGTAAGCTAACCATTATCCATTCATTTTTCCTTTTAATTTAATCTTAAAATAAGATAAAATTATGCCAAAAAATGGATAAAAATGGTAAGGGCCTTGTCTTGGTCGTGGGAGGCCCATAATATTATGGAAATGATGTTTGAACCATGAAAACTTGGCCCCATTTGGAAAAAATACATTTTTGAGCAATGTTGGTTTCATGCATTTTCCCCAAAATTTAGCCAACTTCAACAAGGTGTAAATCCCTCAATTTTTGTCACATGAAGGAGATCTTGCACTTTTTGGAAACCTCAAAGAGTCCTCTAACCAATGCCTTTGGTCTCATGTCAAAATGATTTTTGATGCTCCTTGTGTGTCCTTTTGAAAAAAGTGTCTTTTTGTTGACTTTGAAAATGACCTGTAATGTCTTTGGTCATATTTTTCAAATGGTGAATGCAATGACCATGGGATCAATTGCATTTGAAAGATAACTGAATTTCCTTCAAAATGAGCTTTGGTTTGAATTTTTTGGATGAAGGATGAGAGAGTTATGATCAGTCAAAGTTGAGTTGACTTTTCAGGCAAAAACCCTAATTTTGAATCTTAGGGTTTTGTTGATTTTTGATCTTTCCTTGATGAATTATGATCATCCAATGATCAAATGATGAATCCTTTGACAAAATATGGACTTTGACAAAAAAATTCATTTTTGACTGTCTGTTGACTGTTTGAGCTGCTTGACGGTGCGTCTGAGTGAATTGAAGTTTGAAAATTTGTATGATGGTACTTTGAGATATATGGATGTGCATGAAATCCATTTGAGGTCTCAAAAACTTGTTTCTCCTGTAAAAACAAGAAAACCCTAGTCAGGGACTGTTTGTGTAGGAGACAGTTAAGCGTACCTGATTTTTGTGCAGTGTTGAGTCTCTGCTAATCGCGTGATATTCAGAAGACTTCTAGAACAAAAATCTTGGAATTTTGAATTGTGAAAGATTGATTTGATTGATGGTACAAATCACTGAGAATTGTACTGCCAGCAGTTTGGCTGTCAACTGACTGTTCAGGTATTGACGTAGCAGTTAGAGTGAAAAATCAACAGTCAAAGTTAATTTTCTTTTTTTTTGTTTTGTTTTATGTGAAAGATTAAAGTTTATTTACATGACTTGTAAAAAAACATAGACATAATAAATAACTAATATTTACTGTTACCAGTACAGTCTGAGTTTCCTGATTCTGCGCCTGCAAAAAGATTTAACTCTGTACCAATTGTGTCAGTACTATTTATCTGTAAATAAATAAATAGCGTGTGTGAAGTAATAAACAGTATTTGGCGTTTGCGTAAGAATAAATTCAACTGCAAGCCAAATTACTGTATAAGAAATTCTAAAAACTAAGTATTTCATATGTCAGGATATTTGTTGAAATAAAAATCCATGATTATATGAGACTCTTAATTTTCAGATTGGAGTTTTCTTGAAAAAAGATGCGGGCAAATTTTGGGGTATAACACCAGGCATCTCGTCATAATCCCAAGCAAAACAGTCTTTGTTTTCCTTCAACAGTTTGATGACCGTTGCCTTTAATTCTGGTTCTAGTTTCGCGCTGATATATGTTGTTCTTTTTGATCTTCGTCTCCAAGATTTACTTCTTCGAGTGGATCTTGAGCTAACATCTTTATATTTGGTGCCATTGGATCTTTTTCGAATCCCAAAGGCTCTTCATCGTAAATTGCATCTAACCTTTGACTCGATTCTTCTCTTATGGTTCTTTCGACTTGAAACGAATCTTCAGAAGATTTGGAACTCATATGTATCTCTAAATCTGTGACTTCCTTCTTGGTTAGACCTGTGTCAATCTTCGCATTTGATAGTTTGGCCTCGAGAGCCGCCTTCTTTTATTCTCGGCCACGTAAGCCGAAATCTTTTCAAAGAAAGAAAACTCAGACATTATTAATGTCATCGTCCCAGCCTGTCGGCCGTTCTGTTGGATAATTCTCCAATGGTGTTGGATCTGCTGGGCCATCCATGATCTCTCTATCCCACTGGAATCCATTTGGGTGTAGAGTTAAATAGTACAACACATTCTTATTTGGGGTGTACATCTCTTCTGCCGCATGACAAGGACTTATGTTTGCCAAATTCCTATCGAAAGTTAGTTTTATTAACCTGGTTAACTTCAGCCATATAGTAGCTCTGATCTCCTTCGATATTCTCTACTATACCGTCTTCCTCCAAATTTTCACCCTTTGATGCATTGTTGAGGGCACAGCTGCCACTCCATGAATCCCTTCTCTACCAAGCAAAAGGTTGTAGTTTGCTTTTGCTGGTATAACCATAAACATAGTTGGCCTCGTGACTGAGCCTACTGTCAAATTGACCTGAACAACTCCTAGTGTTTGTCCTATCTTGCCTTCGTAGTTAGATAAAACCATGTTATGTGGCCTTATATCATTATCGAACATACCAATTCTTTTTAGCATGTATTGAGGCATTAGGTTCACTGTTGCTCCCCCGTCAACTAGGACTTTATTGATGCCAACATTCTCAATTTTAGCCCTGATATAGAGTGGCTTCAAATGATTTCGCATACCTTCATCAGGCCTTTCGAAGAAAGCGTTCTGTTCTTCAACTGCACCGTTATTCAGCACATAATAACACACAGTCTGTGTTTTGCCATTTCTTCGATGTCAGCCTCCTCGCAGTCTTCAACTTCTGTTTCCTGATTGAACTCACGAGGAAGCACGGACACAACATTGCAGTTGAGGTTTATGGATGACACTCCATCAGAATCAAAGTCATTTGTCATTCGATCTTCTTCTTTCCAAGAACTAGAATGCATCTTTTCTTCTTCATCCAAGATCTTTTCAGCTTCGAATAGCCTGCGTTCCACTGGAGGTTTGTCTGACTTTGCCCCCTGGCGTGGGACTTGGTTGCTACTAGACTCTCCAGCTTCTCTTGGCCTGTATTTCTTTTGAGCCTTTTTTATTCTCTGATGCCTTCTCCACTGGGATCGGGACATAGGATTTTTTCCTTTGTAATTCTCTAATCGATACACCTCTCGATTTGGTTTTTGAAATTGCTTCCTGTATGCCATTGTAGTTCTTCCTCCTTGGTCCCAACTCCGCCATTTGTTTTCTCTTGCACCAGCTTGCCCCCATCTATCCCTGGGTGCATCTGCAGGGACTTTGAATGTTACCTTTCGAATTCTGGGGTGTGGACTATCAGGTCTCTTCGTAGGAGTCCATATGTCGAAACTGTATAGGTTAGGACGCAACCCCTGAGTTTCTCGACCCATGTAGCAGTACACACGTTCGAAGGATCGTGCCAGCATTTCATCATAGACTGCCCCACATCTGGGACATAGTGCAACTTCAGTATTGCCTTTGTGACATCTGACCAAAAATCCTACTAAGCTCTCCTCCATCCTTGGGTACACTTGTAGTAGGGGATTTGGTTCTCTCCCTGGGTGTTCCCATCTTTCGCGTCGAGCCCTTTCGAAGTTAGCTTCGACCCTTCGATTCAGCATGATCGAACACCTTGGGCACATCCATTGTTTTCCACCGTTCCTCTCATGACAACCCCAAAGGTAGTCCTTGAAGCTTTCTCCTCTTAAAGGAACTTCAATACCCCCTTTTTGCCTTGTTAGCCATGTCTCTAACTCACCAAATTCAGAAACTGAACGTCTGGCGCTGACCATGTTAAAGACTGCTGGAGGAACTTCAGAGATCTGGATTTTCTGGAGTTTCATTCTAAGGTCTTCAGTGGCCTCGCTGTTCTCTCCCCTCGAAATTTCAGTTATCTCTGTCCTTGGAGATTCTTCGACATCAGTATCGAAGATTATATGGTTATTCAGACTCTCAGTAGCCTGCTCTCCATTGAACACTGCCTTAGTTTCTGCAACTTCGACTTCAGATGCCTCCACCATGTTGACATCCACTGGCTCACAGAGGCTAGCATCACCGATGTTCAGAGGATTGGTATCGACCTTCATGTGACTCTTGGTCTTGTCAGCAAACTTCAACCTCCCATCTTTGATAGCATTTTGAATTAGATCCCTGAAAAGAAAACATTGTGAAGTTTTATGGCCTAAAAAACCATGATATTTGCAAAAACCTCTCTTCTTTCGTTGTTCTAATGGAGGAATTTTGGAATTTGGAGGCAGTATCATTTGGCCATCTTTTACTAGTAAATCAAATATCTTGTCACATTTGGTGATGTCGAATGTGTAAGTTTTCTTAGGGAACCTATCATTCTTATCGTTTTCTACTGGGTTTTTTCCATTTGCAGGGTTGAGTAATTTGCAGGCATAAGGTGGCGCTTCTCTTAATTCAGCCACATCTATTTCGACTTCTTCAGGGTTGTATGAGTCGCTAAGAGACTCATCACCAGCGTCCTCTGCTTCGACATACGCTACCCTTTCCTTCTTATAGTTTTTATTTGCCCTAACCTTTTCTGCCTTCAAGCGTTCGACTTGTCGAACCCTATCTGCTAACTGGGCCATATCCCTAAGATACTGAGTATCTAATTTCTTTCTAATTGAATAATCTAAACCCCCCGCAGCCATTTCGACTAATTCATGTTCTGGGACAGTTGTGAAACATCTAGATTTCAACAGACGGAACCTATTCAAGTAATCATCAATTGGTTCTGTAAACTTCCTCTTAATACTAGCCAATTCCTTCAAACTTATCTTGGTTTGGCCCATATAGAATTGTTCATGGAATAACCTTTCCAAGTATGCCCATGCATCTATCGAGTTTGGTGGCAAAGTGGTGAACCAAATGAACGCATTCTTTGTTAGCGAACTAGGGAAGTATTTGATCCGTAAATCCTCTTTCCCTGCTAAATCCCCTGCTTCTGTCAAATATCTGGCAATATGTTCCACAGTTGACTCGCTAGTTTCGCCTGAAAACTTTGCAAACTTAGGTACCTTAGTGCCCCTAGGCAATTCTGTCTGCATAATGTAATCTGATATGGGGGACGTATAGTTTGGACGTCGAAGTCCAGTATTAAGGCCATTATTGGCCATAACCCTTTCTATCATGGCAGTTAGGTTATTTTCCGTAGCCAGATTTTCCCTTCTGACTCTCTGGACAATCTCATCTGGATGTTCGTTGCTACCCACAATCCTTAATCTGGGTCGCTCTTCTTCTTCCGTTTCCTGTCGAATGGGAACGGTTCTTTGATTCGAAGCCTCTAAATTAATCACTTGAGTTCCTTCGATCGTTTCTGTTCTTCGTGAGGGGCCTACATCCCTAGTGGCTGTCCTAGATGGGGGATCCACATCTTGTATACGCTCCAAAACAGGGCTCACTTCTTGATTCGAAGGCTGTTTGTCTTTTCTTCTAGGTGGTGGCACTCCCATGAAATCTGCGATTCGATTCATTTGAGATGATATCTTTTGGAAAGTCTCCACGTTTTCCCGATTTGTACTAGCAATATTCGTCGCTAGTGGGTTCAAAATTGAAGCCAACTCTTTGGCCAAAGCCCCTAACATATCATGGTTGCTTGCATCCATTTCTTGCCGGAATGTTGCTTGGTTATTTGTGGTAAACATGGGTATCTGGGTAGAAAAACTAGTGTTGTGTGCACTTCGACCCACTGAACCAACATTTGGCGAAAACGTCGCATTATTAGTTGTAGCATATGTAGGCCCAGCCCCTCGTACGCCTGTTCCATATGGGTATGGCATTCCGTATGGGTTATTTGGCCTCCATTCGAAAGCAGAGTTTGTGCCTTGACTAAACAAGTTATTTGCAGCATTTGTCGAGGAAAACGGTATATCCTCTGCGCTTATGGATGAAGGTGCAGTGGTCGACACTGAAATTGGAACAGTCCCTAATGGTCCTGTATTATTCTCAGGGATGGCCTGGGAATTATCTGCAGGTCTTGACCCATTTGGACCTGGTATATCCCGTGCTCCTTGAGTGGAAGTCGAATTTGCTGCGCCTGATCCTGAACCTTGTGGGGGATCTTGATCTCCCCCTGCACTGGTCGTGACGACCATTTTCTTGTTGTACCTTCGTTTGGGAATCGGTTGTGCACTGTTCGTTAACTTACCGTTCCTAAGGTTCATACAAGGTCTTGATATTTTCTAGACAAAAATAAAACAATTGATTAAAAACAATCTGGTTGACACAGTCCCACCGGGTGTGCCAATTTGTTTACGGTGATTTCCGGTAAACAACCGCTAGTCTTCCAAACTATAAGTAAATATGATTTGGTTACTCGCAGGATCGACTAGATTGATCCTAGGACACATAGTCAAAAAGATTGTTATTAATGGTCGTTCGAACCATATTTATAATTTATCTTTGTCAATAAGAGTTTCTTCGAATAAAACAAGTAAACTTGATAGTGACTTTGTTATATGCAAGTATAACTTCAACAAAAGGGTAAGTAAAAATAAGACATGAAACGAAAACTGTTTAAAGTGCAAAGAATCTAAAATTGCAGAAATATTAAATACTTCAAAAGTAAATGACATGAAAATAACAGTACAAGAATGTAAATGGCAAGAAGTAATTGAAATGCAATAATACTGAAAAGATATCTGAAAACGAAAGGGGAATACACATGTATTAAAATGGTGGTGTCATACGTACATTTCTCAGCGAACTCTTTCTCTTTAACACTTGATACTTGAGTAATATGTGAGTGATTTGTACAAAATGAACACACAGAATCCTATCATTAAGACTCTTATTTATACTAATTTCGACCTTAACGGCCCTACGCTAATATAGTGCCACGTTTCTCATAAGAACTCCAGGGATGCCATCTGTTGTTAGACAGTTACGAAACCGTCTTCGAATTTCAAATCTTCCCGCCTAAGTCCTTCTTCGACGCGTGGCAGTGTATTTAACATTAAAACACTACGAAAACACGCTAATTAGTAATACTTTAACATATTTCATGAAATTTGCCTAAGTCTTCGAAGACATGCACTCCTATGAGCTTCAGTGTTCATCATCTCCGCTGTGACTTAGAAATCTTCACTCTCGAAGCATGACCATCAGGAGCCATTTTCTTATCTTCAAACGATGGTCATCAGTAACCATCTCTTCTTCGAATTTTTATTCTTCGAAGAACCATATATTTGCAAAACGAAATCTTCAGCTAACAGAAGGAGAGAACCAATAACATAAAAAAATCTATAAATACATCAACTTTTCACCTTACGTGAGTTTGCTTTAATAACCTTAACAACCCTAAAGCCTATGACATCCTTTATTCACTAAGGATTGTCAAGCCTTTATACTTTTAGCGAGTAATAAATTGCTTCCAAGGTTGACCTCTCAGACTTTAAATGAAATTAATTTTAGATAACTGTAGTCTCCATTTTTAGGCGTAGTTCAAACATTTTTTTCCATAACTTTTGGTATGACTCATTCGTATATAACTTGCACAATTTTGTATATCCTTAGTGTTCTTATAGATCATAATTAAAGTGTTTTTTCTCCATTCATATGACATTTTCTTTGGGCTTATTATTTCGCTAAAAGACTTGATGTGCCATTCAATACCTATATCTTAGAGAATTTTCCACACTTCAATGGATATGATGTCTAGCCCAGCCTAATGGCTATTACTATCTTGTCGCACATATCATTTGGCTTCCCGAAACATCCAAGAAAGATCTTATGTTGGAAAAAAAATTTCCTTGCAAAAGCAACCCCTTGATATGTGAAGCCCGGTTGTGGATTCTTCTCTTTCCTCTCTTCTTGAATCTTACATTCATAACAAAAACTCTATGTTGGGTATTTAAAATCTCTAATGGTAGAAAATGTAACCCCACTCTTGAATGTGATAACATGACCATCTGTTTTCCTAAAGAAAATATTGTTCATAGTAAGATCAAAAGCCAAAAAGATATCTAGGATAAATTTACCCTTAATGTTAAAGGTGTCTTGTTCCACCACAAATTTCAGGACTATGATCCGATCTCTTACTCTTTTTACATCCACTATATTCTTCTTTCACTCATTGTCTGCAATAATTTTCACCATATTTTTATATCTAAATTTATCGATGTACCAAAGCTTAAATCTTGAGCTATATAGTTTTTTTTTCTTATTTCCACCCATCCACTTAATTTTTTGAAGACACATAAAATTGATCTTTCTCCTAACCATATTCTTTAACTATTTTCATTGATCTTTTTGTGAATGTGCCTATATTATATATTTCAAAACAAATTTTACTCTCACGAACTAACTTTCTTATTCAGTCCCGTTTACGAAAATGTGGAAACTCTTTTTTATTTTTCCATACCTCCACACTATGATATAACAATTATATTATTACATATTTGATTCATATAATAGAAATTTAAATTTGACAAATTTTTATGTTTATTGTCGCCGACCTAACATAAAACTTTGGCTATGCGTAAAAAAAACTAACATAAACAATATTTTTTTATTTAAAAATCTTATTTAGAATATTTTATTTATTAAAATTGAATACAAAATCAATATTCTAACCAGTGTTTTAAAAATCGGACCGGTCATTAAACCGGTGAGGGTACTGGGTCACTGGTTCATTGGTTGAACCACTGAGTCACTAGTCTAACCGCACGACTAAATCGGATTAAACCGGGTAACTCAGTTGAATAAATCGGTCTCTATTGCAAGACTATATATTTATTAAATTGGCCGAACCGGATGACTTAATCTCTAAAAAAATATCATAACACCTACAAAATTTTATAATTTTAAAATATTATAATTTCACATATTTATTTTTTACATTCATATTTTAAATATAATCATCACTCACAACAAAATAATACAAAATATAAATTTAAATAAATTTTAAATCAAATCTAATTACAACCATGGAAAAAATTATTCCAAATAAGATTTGACTAAAGTCTAATTATATTTTAATTATATTTTTTATAAAAAAAATCAAGGAAACGGCGTCATTTTGTGCGAAAAAAATGAGTATGCATTTGAACCACCGGTTTTCTAAAACAGCCGATTCACCGGTTTTTTCCAGTTTTGACCGGTTTTGGCTGGTTCAATGGCATATCTGGTCCACCAATCAGACCAGACCAATGACTCCTCCAGTTCCCGGTCTAATCGGTCCGATCGATCGGTTCGATCCAGTTTTTAAAACATTGATTCTCGCAATATCTATCATCAAATCATTGTAAATTCAAATCATTATAAGGGAGTAGTAGCGGTAGGTTGAAGATGAGAAAGGAATGGAAGCTCCGTTATTGACTTTGTTTATATAAAACTTGTACGTACTCATATATAACTAAATAAATAACAATAATTTTTATTTTAAATTATTGCTTGTCCTTTTTATAAAAATAATATGAAACTGTATCTCCCACATGGTTCTCACACTACATCCATTAAATATTTATCATAAGAAATGAATTAAAATAAAAAATGAATGAAAGTTGATGTTGAAACTTAATCATATATGAAATAAAAGTTGGTGGAATGATTCAACAAAGTCATATATACTTTGTTTAGTCATTCTTTTTCTTCAAGGAATAATAACATTCTCATACTTTACATAATTAAAAATCATTGAACAACAATTATCACTTTTTTAGTTTCCTAATCCATAAAACATCATTAAAAAGTAGTATATAAAAATGAAACAAACACGTGTTAGTTTAACAAGGCAGTCAAAGATGCATGCATATCTTTAAGATGTACTTTGGGCAAGTAACTTCTTCTCTAGGGATGTAATATGAGTTACTTTCTTTTTCTTTTACTTTTTCAGCTTTGAAACATCCCTTAATAAGACACCACTCCCTTTCTTTATCTTTGATCTTAAATTAATTTTTTGAATGTGAAATTTTTATGCCCTTGTCGTTTTCTTAGTAATATTCTAGCTAGAGGTACTTGTCTGTACATTTGTACTGGTTGACATAGGCTTTAAAATTAAATTTCTCAACAAGAAGTTTTTTACCCAACTCCCCTACTTTTCAATTCTTTACCCATAATACCATTCTTTTTCCCATATATTTGAGAACTTCACCCGACAACACCTTATATATAATTTTGATTTGACCATAATAATCTTTGAAAAGCTTAATAAATTTTCAAAATATCAATAATATATTTGGTGATGTTTGACCATAATAATCTTCGAAAAGTTTATTAAAATTTTCAAAATATCAGTAATATATTTGGTGATGTCGGATTTTTAAAAAAATGCATAAAAAAATCTTTTATAATATTTTAAGCATATGATTTTTGTACGTGTTGTTATGGAAATACATTACCTACTGATTTTGAATTATATATATTTTATATATATTTTCTTCGAATTTTTAAAAAATCGTTACCAAATCTTATATTTTTTGCCGATTTTAATAAAATATCTGATAATATGTGATTTTTTTACAAAATCCAATAAAAAACTATTTTATTTAAAATTTTGACTTTTTAGCTGCGAAATTTACTGCAAAAATATGTTACAAGAGTTTTTTTTGCAAATTTTAAATTATATGTATTTTTTGATCTTTTTAAAAAACTATATCTAAATTTATGCATTTTTGAAATACTAATAATTTTACGTATTTTACTGAATTTTATTTAAAAATCCAATACAAAATTATTTTTTAATAATATTTTAAGTAGGGGTGTTCGCGGTGCGGTTTGGGCGGTTTTGACGAAAAAAATCATCCGAACCGCAAGAGAAAAAATAGTGCGGTTTGGTTTGGTTCGGTTGGCTTTTAAAAAAAATCGAACCAAACCAAACCAAACTAATGCGGTTTGGTTCGGTTCGGTTGGTTCGGTTTTTTACAAATATTTTATTGAGCCATACATACACATATAGATGACAATATAATTTTGTATTTAGACATTCATACACTATCAAATAACAACAAGACTCGTCATATTTTGACAACAATTTTCCATTTAATATGTAAAAATTAAATTAGACAAAAGTGAAATATTAAACATAAAATAATAGCATAAAATAATATAAAATTATTATAATGAAACAAAAAATAGAAGAGACGAAAGATTAGTGAAGGTGAAAAAAGAAAAAAAAAAGTGTTGAAAGATTAGAGAAGAAGTTGTGCGATAAAAACGAAACTGAAACACGGAACATTTACATAAAAATGAGAAGGTGAAAAAGAAAGAATATAAGATAGTGGAGATTATAGAAGAAGAGAGAAGATGTATGTGGCATAGAAGGTGGGATAATGTTATTAGAGATTTGAGAAGATCGGGACTGAAATTATTTGTGTAAGGATGAGAAAATTGTTCGTAATCATAAGGCTAATGTATAATAGGTTTAAGTTTGGGTTGGATGTGAATTAAGTAAAATTTAGGTTGTAACATAATGCGGTTTGATTCGGTTTGGTTCGGTTTACAAAATACAAACCGCAAACCGAACCGAACCGTGCGGTTTTGTTAAAAAATGACCCAAACTAATCCGAACCAAATGCGGTTTTTTGCGGTTTCGGTTTGGTTTGGTTTGGTTTGCGGTTTTCTATTGGGTTGGTTTGGTTTTGAACACCCCTAATTTTAAGTGTTTGATTTTTACTTGCGAAATTTATTGTAGAAATTGTTTTTAAAATCAATTATCTACGGATTTTTCTACACATTTTAAAAACTTTTTCTACTTAATTTATTGAGATTCCTTGATAGTTTCTGAAATCCCCTAATATTCTCAATGAATATTATATGTTATTATTGATTTGATTTAGTTACCACAATTATAATTTCTGTTATTATTGTGACAGCCTATAAAGATTATATTTTAGGAATAATTGTTGTGTAATTAGCATAGATTAAGGTAACCATTTATGTACACTTCATGTAAATATTTTCTGTCTGGGACAGCAATATGGATTAAGAATTGCATCACAAATTCTTCTTTATGGTACCAGAGCTATCTCTGGCATTGCCATCATGAGTAGCGGTGAAAATAGGAAGAAAGATGAAGGAACAGAAGGTGTTGCTAAAGCAGTAAAGGTGAGAAAGACAATCTCACCTTATGACATAACTGCAGCAGACAACCCAGGAAGCCTCTTGACGCACGTTTAACTTAAGGGAGAGAACTATGATGAATGGGCTCGATCTTTGAGAACCGCCTTAAGAGCATGGAAGAAGTTTGGGTTCATAGATGGAACAATCAAACAACCAGCAGAAAAATCACCAGATCTTGAAGATTGGTGGACCAATAACTCACTGCTGGTGTCGTGGATAATGAACACCATAGAACCCAAACTAAGGTCAACAATGTCACACATGGAGGTTGCGGAGGACCTATGGGTAGATATCAAGGAACGTTTCTCAGTATCTGATGGGCCACGCATACAACAGCTTAAAGCAGATCTGACTTAATGCAAACAGAAAGGAATGACCATCGTTGCATATTACGGCAAGTTGAAGAAGTTGTGGGTGGATTTGGCCAACCATCAACAAACACCTACATGTACGTGTGGGGGATGCACCTGTAACCTGGGATCCAAACTGGAAAAGAAGCGTGAAGAAGAGAAAATTCATCAGTTTCTCATGGGTCTTGATGAAATTGCTTATGGGACCGTGAGATCCAACATACTTGCCCAGGATCCTTTTCCAAGTCTGAATAAGATCTATTCAACCTTGGTACAAGAAGAACGTGTGAAAACTGTCACTCAGGGAAAGGAGGAACGCAATGAGATAATGAGCTTTGCTGTACAGAGTGCAGGAAGATTTCATGGCAGGACTGAAAGCAAGAATCGAAATATAATGTTCAACCTCTGTAATCGTTCAGGACATGACCCTGAGAATTGTTTTGAAGTAATTGGTTATCCTGAGTGGTGGGGAGAAAGGCCTCGAGAAATTGGTCGAGGTAGCGGTCGAGGGAAACCTGGACAACAAGGAAAGAACTTTGTTCCTAGAGGACGTGGTGTATTGACTAAAGCAAATGCAACGCAAGCCTCTGTGCCCGGACCAGAACCTAACACCTCGACAACAGATGCTGAAAATGCTGCTGCTAGTGGACTCTACGGCGAGCAGTGGCGAACACTGGTGAATCTCTTAAATAATGTCAAATTAGGGGCTACTGAAAAGCTGACTGGTAAGCGCAATTCTTCTTAATGGATTATAGATACAGGCGCTTCTCGTCATATGACAGGAGAGCTAGAATACTTGACTGATGTTAGAGATATCTTGGAATGCTCAGTAGGGCTTCCAGATGGAAAGCAAATTTTTGCTGCTAAGGAAGGAATGGTGGTGCTTAGAGAAACGCTGAAAATAAGCGATGTTCTCTATGTGCCTAGTTTGAAATGCAATCTGATTTCAGTATCACATCTTATTGATGAATTAAATTGTGTGGTTCAGTTCACTAACAAATTTTGTGTTATACAGGACCGTACCTCGAGGATGGTGATTGGAGCGGGTGAACGAAGAGAGGGGGTCTACTACCTTCAAGCAATGGGTTTTGCTATCGCTGCCGCTGTAAAATCTCGTGTGGCTGCTGGGAATGATTTTGATTTATGGCATAGAAGACTAGGACACCCTTCTTATCCGTGATAAACTTTTGCGAGGGACTATTGCTACTAGTCATGTTCCTTCTCATGCTCAGCTTGCAGATATCTTTACTAAGGCTTTAGGGAAGACTCAATTTGATTGTGGACTTTCCAAGTTGGGCATTTGTAATCCATATGCTCCAACTTGAGGGGGGTATTGAGATTCCTTGATAGTTTCTGAAATCCCCTAATATTCTCTATGAATATTCTATGTTATTATTGATTTGATTTAGTTACCACAATTATAATTTCTGTTATAATTGTGACAACCTGTAAAGATTATATTTTAGGAATAATTGTTGTGTAATTAGCATAGATTAAGGTAGTCATTTATGTACACTTCATGTATATATATTCTGTCTGGGACAGCAATATGGTATTGAGATTCCTTGATAGTTTCTGAAATCCCCTAATATTCTCTATGAATATTCTATGTTATTATTGATTTGATTTAGTTACCACAATTATAATTTCTGTTATAATTGTGACAGCCTGTAAAGATTATATTTTAGGAATAATTGTTGTGTAATTAGCATAGATTAAGGTAGCCATTTATGTACACTTCATGTATATATATTCTGTCTGGGACAGCAATATGGTATTGAGATTCCTTGATAGTTTCTGAAATCCCCCAATATTCTCTATGAATATTCTATGTTATTATTGATTTGATTTAGTTACCACAATTATAATTTCTGTTATAATTGTTACAGCCTGTAAAGATTATATTTTAGGAATAATTGTTGTGTAATTAGCATAGATTAAGGTAGTCGTTTATGTACACTTCTTGTATATATATTCTGTCTGGGACAACAATATGGATTAAGAATTGCATCACAAATTCTTCTTTATAATTTTTTTAAGAAACAAGTAAATTTTGAGACGCATTAGTTTTTTTTCATAAATATTTGTAAAATGCATATTGGAGTTTTTGTATATGGCCTACTGAATTTTTGCTTTTTAAAATTTGCAAGTGTTTCGTATAGGCATCGCCATTCCAATTGGTACCCCTTTAAATTTTAAGAAGTCACATTTCTGCAATTGGACTCCATGTGTAACTTTTGAAGGAGTCGTCAATGTTATTAACGCTTCCTCCTTATTTTAATAGGAGACGTGAGGAGCTCAATACCACTCAAATGTTTTTTTTTCTAATTTCTATTAATGTAATATTTAGCTATTATATATTATTGGGTTAAATATATTTTATTCCTTATAATGTGAGTGAGTTTTTGTTTATTTTCCAATTCTATTTTTGGAGTTCCCTTGTAATATAAAGATCCTATTGTTTTGACCCCTTAGTTGATAATTTGACAAATAATTTTTATTTTTGCTGACTTGACCTGTTTAGATGACTTTTTAAATTTATTTTTCAAAATTCACATGGATTTTTTAAATAAATAAATAAAATTTTGCTAATTTATGTAAACCAACATATTAAATGACAATCTCAAGATAGTATAAATTTAACATATATATATATATATATATATATATATATATATATATATATATATATATATATATATATATATATATATATATATATATATATATATATATATATATATATATATATAAGGGTGTCATTCAAGCAAGCATTAGGAGCTAGAACCAAAATGCAAATTCATGCATGCAAAAGGTGCATACAAGTATATATTCACATGGGAATTAGTCTTCTCACTAACCTGTACATAAATGTGGAAACTAATGCTAGCATCCAATTTGGAAGAGATTATGGTCATTACTCGAAAGAACATTTCTTGAGAGAAGGAATATTTGAGAAATAGATTGTGTCATACTATACGTAGGTAGTTAATTTGTTTGATTCCTCTTAGAGATAATGTATGGAAAAGGTGGTGACATCAAGCTCGTAACAATCTACTGCCCCAGAAGCCATACCTACCATTTCCAAGGAGGA